>NC_079897.1:17253952-17265399 GCF_024868665.1 Triplophysa rosa | reverse complement strand
ATTGGTTTTTGGCTTTTGGCCTTGAAGCTTTTTAAATATCTTATTGTTTCAATTTGTTGAAGCTACTGATTTTAACTTTGAAGTTTTGATTTTTGTTTGGTTCTGTCTCAAGTTTATTGAGAAATTGTTTACAAGTTTGAAGATCTGAGATTTTTTATTACTTTCCTTTTTTGTTTAAGTTCATTTAATTATCTATTTTAAAGTTTTGAGATTTCTTTTTGTCTATTGATGATGGAAGATTGATTATTTGGGATTGATAATTTTGAAACTGTTTTCATTGTCAGTTTGTGATTATGAATAATATTTGAATTTCAAGATTGAGATTTATTTCCCCATTAGTGATTGTTGCCTTATTTTGTTTTGTTTCAGTTCACTGAGTTACCATATGCATGGCTGAAGAGGGGCCGGGTCTCAAATATGAACGATGTGAAGCCTTTCAGGCTAGAATACAGACCCTAGCAAGAGTGCTGGTCGAAACTAAGGGAATTAGTAATCACTTTTGGGAAGAACCAACATTCATTGACGAAGAGGGGAGAGAGCAGAATCTGACTGCTGAAAGAAAAGATTGGTACTTAAAACAACTAACAGAAATTCGAAACTTAGATTCTGCCCAACAGGAGTGGCCTTATATTCAGTGGAAAAAGATAGCACAAGAGTGTTGCACAGTAGAAGTGTTGAGATCTTTTTTGAACGAAGTCTGTAAGTACCAATTTGACAGAGCTAACCAACCCCTAGGCATATCAGCAAAGACAGTCCTTATTCAAAGAATTCCATTGGACCTATTGGCAGGCAGATACTTTGGTGTAGGACAAATAGAGGGATATCCATTGGGTAAGGGACGCACTGGGCGGCTCATTTCCCACCCTGAGCTGAGAGTCTCTGCAGACACCCGATATGTAAATTGGTTAAACAGAGAATTGCGTACCAATGACTTGGGAGAAGTAATCCCTCAACAGTTTGTGGCGGTGACTTTGAGAAAACTGGTAATGGAAATTGCCCCAGAAAACTCCAGATCTTGGTTTGAATTCCAGTAAAGTAAATGATTAAATAAAGAAGCAAAGTTGATTTGAATACACCTAATGATTTAATAAAAGAAATTAATTAAAAGAAAGAAGTGTTTTTGTGTGAAAACTAGTGCAAGCAATTGTTTCAAAATGTCATCCACTCCTGTAGATCTGTTGGGATCTAAATATCCAGTACGTAAAGACTCAATAGAAAAAATATCTAGTAAATGGGCCGCAAGAACCAAAAACTTAAGAACAATATGGCCAGAAAGTGGTACCTTTGATGTGACAGTGTGTGAGGAGATGGAGGGATTAATAAAGAATTATAAACCAAAGGAAAAAAACAAGAAACGTAGTGAAAAAAGAAGGGTAGAACAGGAAATACTGACCCTGTTCAAAATTGAAGGAATTAATTTCCTAAAAAATATGAAAAAAATTAGAGAAGTGTTAAGAAAGGATGATGAAAATGAAGAAAAACTTGAGAAAATGACTCAGCCACCTCCCTACGAACTCTTTAAAAGCCAAATGATAAAACAAATGCCAGTAGTAACTATGTCAGGAGATGTCACACTAGAAGGGCAGGTAGAGATAACACCTTACCCAGAGGAAGGAAATAAGGAACCAATCCCCCTGAGAGCAGGAAAGAGTAGGGACAGCAACAGCAAAGCCAAGCAGAAGGCCTTTAAGAATGCATCAAATCAAAATAATGAAGCACAAGATGAAGATGTGATCAGCCCTTATGCAGAAGCAGAGAAGGCATTGTCAGAATTAATGAAAGAAAGAAATAAGACACATAAAGACACAGCAGAATTTTTGAGAAAAATACGAACAGATTCTGCTCATGGTTTAGAAGTGATTTCAAAAGGCAACTCTGAAGCAAGTGAGGAAGAAGAAGAAGGGGAAGCCCAATTTGAAGCTGGCAGTGAAAGCAGTTACCATGCAAGACATTTACCAACCCACCAAGAAACCTCATCAGGGCATACCTCAAGAAATCCTAAGGAAGGAGAATATAAGTTCGTGGCAGGCAAAATCTATCTCCAAGACTCAGAGATCGAACCAAACCAACTAGACCAATTGGTGTGGACACGAAAGAAAGGAGGGAGACTGAGAAGAACTACAAGCATGAGTCACCTACCGGGAGAGAAACAAAGTGCTGCAGGGCAATGCCCTATCCTGATAAAAGGGAGACAAGCACAATATGTGCCATGGGGCTCCCAGGACTTGGATGGACTAGTTGCACGCCTGCCGGATCTACATGAAGGGGCGGGCAAATGGATCAAAATGGTGGAGGATGAGACCACTGGAAAACTGCTAGCACTGGGAGATATAAAAGCACTCCTAGCCAAATGTGTGGGAAGTTCTAAGATGAATGAACTTTTAAGAGCAGCAGGCCTCCAACATGCAGTAAACTCACCATTAACGGACGGAAATCCATTTAACGGAGATAGAGCACGGATGTGGCAGGAGCTAAGGAATGAATATCCCAACCGCATTGACCCTAAAACACTCAAAGGGGAGCATCTAGGAGAGGAAGAGAATCCTGCTACCTATGTGCGATCACAGCTGAGAAAATGGAAGGAAGAATTGGAAAGAGATCCTGAGGAAGACATGGTGATGGCAGCGCTGTTCAGAAATGCCATTGTTGATTCTATGCCATCTGTGGTAAAGGCCCGACTGGAAGATGTAGTGGGTCTGAACTCTAAGTCACATAAAGAATTCTGCGATCATGTGACCCATGCTGTAGAACAATACAGAAAGAACGAACAGAAACTGAAAAATCAAGAGAAGGAACTTCAAAGAAAATTGGTACAACTGCAGCTTGAGGAACTGGCCAGGAAGAAAAAGACGCAAGCCGTGGTCAAAGACAAAAATAAAGAAGAAGATCATGCAGCAATGATGGCTCCAGTGAACACTCCAACACCAATGATGCAACAACCAGGAACAGGAATCACTGTACAGCCAACACCTGGAAGCGGACCACAACAACCAGCGCCTATTGTCATCTATGTAAAGCCCGAACAGCAAAACAGATTTGGGCCAAGACCTATGCAAGCGCAACAAGGAAGACAAAATCAAGGAAGAAACCCATGCTGGGGATGTGGGCGACTAGGACATAACAGAAGGGACTGTCCAACTAACCCATGGAACATGGACCAGCGACAAGGTTCTCGATGGCAAGCAGGTCGCCAACAGCAAGGCCAATGGCAAGATCAAAGACAACAAGGACCTAATTGGCAAGACCAACAGCAACAACCATGGCAAAATCAACAGCAACAGGGACCAATCAACCCACAACAGGGACCAATCAACCCACAGCAGGGACCAGTCAATCCATGGCGAGGGCCAGATATTGGCTACTAGGGCTGCCCAGAAGATCCTACCGGGAGAGGTCAGCATCCAATGATAACTGAAAATGCTGATACAGAACCTATGCTGCAGGTTAATATTGAAGGCAAGATCACACCAATGATGATAGATACTGGAGCAACCTACACATGTATAAATTCAACCTATGCCTCACACCTCCCCATGTCTGGAAAGTTTACAAAGACAGTAGTATTTTCGGGACAAACGCAGCTGATTCCAATAACTGCTCCAGTTTGTCTAATGACTAAGTACAAAGAAGTAACATTGCCTATTTTAGTATCAGACCAAACCCCTGTTAATCTGTTAGGGAGAGATGCCCTGTGTAAACTAAAGGTACAAATACTTTGTTCCCCAGAAGGTATTTACATTGAGAGCAAGGGAGTCAGACAAATGGTAATCACAAACCCCCAAGCTAATGCTTACTGGTTAGGAAATATAGAGGAAGAGGTAGGGAAAACATTGAAAAAATGGGAAAAGTTTATTAAGGAACAGATCGAAGGGCCCAAATCACCCGAATTAGAATTTCACTGTACTATGATCTATGACCCATTATGCAGAATAGACATAGAAAGAAAATGGTTACAAGAAACCAAAGGCAAGGAAGTTCCCCTCATTTCACAGCATATAATTATAGGACCACAAGGAGCAGCATTACAAGTTGATGACAATGATTTTATTAAGAAATGGTTCCAGGTCCCAAACTCAGTTCCTCATATCACATTATATTTAGAAGAGAATAGTGAGTCTAAAGAAATAGGCCCAATGATGAAGAAAGCCAAAGGAATACAATGGAAAAACACAGACAACCCCTTAGTTTTTCTATCAGAAGATAAACTGTTCATGAAGATTGCATGTGCCACGATTATGCAAGGAACTCCTAGAGAGGTGGAAGTCAATGATCAAGGAAAAATGAATTTGGAAACCATCCTAAAAAAGGAGATAAAACAAACAGAGCTTCTCAGAGAAATGGAGCAATTGGTTCCTGAACAATTATGGTCAAAACATGACACAGATGTAGGGCTGATAAAATCTGCTAGCCCTATAGATATCAAAGCAAAACCAGGAACTAGATTACCAAACAAATACCAATACCCATTGAAACCTGAAGCAATAGATGGCATCAGGGAAACTATAGATGGACTAATTACAGCAGGAGTGTTGTTTAAAACATCCAGTCCTTGTAACACACCTATACTGCCTGTCATCAAAGCAGACAAGGCAAAATGGCGTTTGGTACATGATTTAAGGGCAATCAATGATATAGTGGAAGATTGGCCAGTAGAAGTTCCGAATCCTCATACCCTGCTTACAAATTTGCCACCTGATGCAAAATATTTTACAGTAATTGATCTTTGTTCTGCCTTTTTCAGCATTCCATTGGCTGAAAGCAGCAGGCACTTGTTTGCCTTCACATACGAAGGGACTCAGATATCCTATACTAGGGTCCCTCAAGGGTTCCGCCATAGCCCTCATATTTTCAATCAGCTGTTAAAAGCTGACTTGGAAGATCTGTTATTGGATAGCACTCTTCTGCAGTATGTTGATGACTTGTTAATTTGTGCCCCTACCCTTGAACAATGTCACCGAGATTCTATTAAGGTTCTAACAAAATTAGCTGAAGGAGGACATAAAGCCTCGAAGGCAAAGTTACAGTATTGCCTTCCCCAAGTAGAGTACTTGGGAAGAATAATTGCTTATAAAACTAAAGCAATATCACAAAGCCAATTAGAGGGAATAAGCAAGGTTCCACTTCCACAGACTGTTGGTCATATGATGACATTCCTGGGCATGACTGGGTTCAGTTCAGATTGGATAGAGGATTATGCAATAAAAACTGCCCCGTTGAGAGCCCTAATGAAGCAGGCAGGACAGCAAAGTTTGAGAGCCCCACTTACATGGAATAGTGATGCAACAATAGCATTTGAATCAATTAAAAGAGAACTGCAAAGTGCTCCAGCGCTGACGAGCCCTGATTATATGAAACCCTTTCACTTGTATGTGGCCAATAGAAAAGAAGGTTATGCTTCTGCAGTGTTGATGCAAGAAACTTGTAAAGGAAGAGGAAAACAGCCCATTGCTTTTTATAGCACAAAACTGGATAGTGTAGCACAGGGATATCCCCCTTGCTATCAAGGACTTGCTGCTGTATATTATGCTTATGAGAAAGCTTCTACTTTGACTATGGGATACCCAGTGGTTATATATACACACCACAAGGTGGTTGAATTGTTGGAACAAGGTAGATTTGTTTTGACGCAGGCTAGAAGCTTGGCATATTCAACTCTTTTAACATATCCAGATGTAATGATAAAACATTGTACTACTGTAAATCCAGCAAATTACATACCTTTTGAAGATGAGGGTACTCCACATGATTGTGTGGCTGAATCATTAGCTTTTACCCGTCTTAGACCAGACTTAGAGTCTACACCCATAATGCATGCTGAAGCTGATTACTTTGTGGATGGGTCTTGTTTCAGAGACCATCTGGGAAATCATGCGGGTTTTTCTGTGGTGAAGCGAAACAAAGAGGAATTTGTGCCTGTGATTTCTCAACATTGTGAGCAGCCTTGCTCAGCACAACTGGCTGAACTGAAAGCTTTAACCACAGCCTGTGAATTAGCAAAGGGACGAATTGTAAATATTTATACAGACTCTGCATATGCACATGGAGTGTGCCATTTATATGGGGCCGTCTGGAAGCAGAGAGGATTTAAAAAGAGCGATGGTACCCCAATACAACATGCAGAGCAAATTGTACAGTTGATTTCTGCAATGATGCAACCAAAGCTTTTAGCCGTTGTTAAGTGTCAAGCACACAAAAAGGGTAATGATTTTGTAATACTTGGAAATAATGCGGCTGATGCTGAGGCTAGAAATGCTTCAGGATGCCAAACTGCAGTTATGGCTCCCATGGTATTAGTACAACCTGAGCCCCGAATTGCAGACCTTGCTCGCATACAGGAACAAGCAAGTGCTGTTGAACAGTCAGTTTGGCAGCAAAGGGGGGCCACACGAGATGTAAATGGAATATGGAGATCTCATGAAGGACTAATAATTGCACCACATGTCTTATTGACTGTTTTAATTTCAGAGACACATGGGTTTGATCATTGTGGTCGAAATGAGATACTTCGAAAAATCAAGCAACAAGGATATTGGTCACCTTATTTGCAAGCAACAGTGGATGATTTCCTAACAGGATGTGACATTTGTGCTCAGAACAATGTTAGGAAAGGGACTTCAGCACCCATAGGACACATTCCGGTACCTGAGGGACCTTTTAAACATTTAGTAATGGACTATGTTGACATGATCAAGTCGGTTAGAGGAAAAAGATACATGCTGGTGATAATAGACAGATTCAGCAGATGGGTGGAAGCTGTGCCATCAGCAGACCAGGGCTCTGGGACTGTAATTAAGTTTTTGACAAGAGAAGTGATACCGAGGTTTGGAATTCCATCTGAGATCAGTTCGGATAATGGCTCCTCATTTATTCAAAGAACTGTAAAAACTGTCTTGCAACAACTGCGCATAAAGCAGCGGCTAGGCTGCGTTTACCATCCCCAATCACAAGGAATGGTTGAAAAAGCTAATGGGACACTAAAAGCAAAGATAAACAAGATCTGTGCAGATACCAAATTGAACTGGGTAGATGCTTTACCACTGGCACTAATGAACTATCGTATGCAAACCAATAGAACTACAAATTTGACCCCACATGAAATGCTCACGGGCAGACCAATGCCAGTGCCATATTTAAGGGGCCCTTATGATGGACCGCCTTTGGATCAGTTGCAAGTTGAATTAAGAACTTACATGAGACAATTAACTGCTATACATGAGGCTATATATTCGCAGGAGCAGCGCCGAGGGCCCAGAGAGGACGAAGAAGCTCCATGTGCAATAGTTCCGGGAGATAACGTCTATCTGAGGGTCTTCAGAAGGAGNCCCAGAGAGGACGAAGAAGCTCCATGTGCAATAGTTCCGGGAGATAACGTCTATCTGAGGGTCTTCAGAAGGAAATGGAATGAGCCACGGAGAGAAGGGCCTTACACAGTCGTGCGAGCAACACCAACAGCGGTACAAGTAGAAGGAAGCAACACTTGGTACCACTTGAACCATTGTACCAGGGTACCACAACTTCGACGACGAGGTCCTGATCAAGGCGACGAAGAAGCTGAGGAATTATCAGAGTCTTCAGACGAAAGGCAAGACCGAGATGATAGTCAGAGGATCCCCGAGAGGGTTCTCGAGCCCTCACCAAAGTCACCTAGAGCAGCTGAGGGACAACAGGAGCAGCTCCCACAGCACGAACCGGAGCAGAGGGCACAGCAGGAGAGACTCGACCAGGAGCAGGAGTCAACACAGCCAGAGCCAATGCTCGAATCAGAGCAGAGACCGCGACCGGAGCGGACGGGCCAGGAGCCAGATCAGAGCAGAAAACAGGGACAACCGGCGGAGCATGTTAACAGGCCTGTATACGATCCTGACATATATGGAGAACATAGTACAACTCGAGATAGCCGCCATAGACAGGAACCAGGCACCACACCGACCCAGACAGGCGACAGGTCAGGCACCAGTAAGGGGAGAGATGCAGGACATTCTGATCACGATATTGTTACTGATTAACCTGGTACAGACGATACCACAAGCCCAGGGGAATTTGATCCAGAATTATCCCTTGAACGATTACTGGCAGAAGACTTCCCAACCGTTGATGTGTCAGACCTCAGATGGTCTCCCCCAGACTTCGACTTGTGATGGACTACCACAATATGAGAGACTTTGGGACATTGCCATTCACAATGAGTGGTATAGGTGGGCAAGCTTTACTGTGGAACAGTCATACGTGGAAAGTTGTGTATTTTGCACCCCTTCACCATTGAGCAAACTCATCGTTGTGCCAAACCCATATGATTATAGACATTGTGCTGGACATTACACAAAACAGTGTGCTAAACAGAGAAACACTGTTCCTTTTTGTCATGCTGAATGCTTGGCCTTGGCAGGGCGAAAAAACAGAGAAAAATACTATATTCACCCATTATGGGGAAAGGAATGTATGGACATTAATATACACCTGCCAGCAAACATGATTGAAGTTCCAGTTGTTTATGACATAGATTATACATTACAATATGAATGCTTTAATAGCACATACAAAAAGGGTGGAAACGATGTGGGATTGTTTGAAGGAAATTGCATAACTGTTTGGCATTTGGACAAAGACATGCGAGCCCAAAAAAGTGTTAAAAACCATTGGAGTAATCAGTTTGCTTCAGCCACAATCACAGATAACTTCACAGTAATAGGTTGGGAAAGCTGCCCAAATATGACAATGGGATGGCCATTAATTGAATCTTACCAAACCCAAGTGAATGCTATTGCTGACTATTTCTGGTTGTGTGGAGGAAGCAAACTAAGACCAACATTGCCGGAAGAATGGATAGGATTATGTGCAAGAGTAAAACTAATACAAGATGTTACTATAATTACATGGGATCCAAATGTGAATGTAAAAAGCAAGCCCCAACATAGTATTATGAAAAGAGCCTACCAAAGTGATCCAAATGTTTACTTAGATGCAATTGGTCAACCTAGAAATATTCCACACCAATATAAAGCAAGAGATGAGGTGAGAGCTGGATTTGAGTCTATCCTCATATGGATAACCCCAAATAAGAACACAGAATGGATTAATTATTTGTATTACAATCAACAGAGATTTATTAATTTTACAAATGATGCGCTTGGAGCTCTTGGAGAACAATTAGCCCCAACAAGTAAAATGGCTTGGCAGAATAGACAAGCCCTAAACTGGCTGTTAGCTGAAAAAGGAGGAGTATGTGTAATGTTTGGAGAAGATTGTTGTACTTATATTCCTAATAATACTGCCCCTGATGGATCTTTTACTCATGCCATGGAAAAATTGAAGAATCTAAGAAATGAAGTGACAACCAATGCTGGAACAGACAGGGCATTTGGAACATGGTTTGAGTCCATGTTTGGGTCCTGGAGAGAATGGCTAATTCAAGCGGGAATGATAACTGTTATTGTCTTAATCATTTCTGCAGTATTACTTTGTTGTGTTATCCCTATGATAAGATCTTTGATGGTTAGAGTCACAGCAAAACAAATGTCATTACATGCAAAACTAAATGTGCAACATGACTCTGAAGCATTTATGTTAACTATGGTTACAGCAATGGAAAACTGTGAAGAATACGATAACAATCCATAATTGTCTAGCACACAAACAAGAAAAGGGTACAATTTTGATTTACTGTTATATCTTTGTTTTTGAATAGATAAGGGAGATAGTATAGAATTGTTTTTCCTTTTGGGGCATATAGTATAGTTATATTCTTTTAAGACACTAATAGACAAGAAGATAGCCTATGTTTTGTTTATTATTTTGACAGTAACCCCTCCCCTTTAGCCCAGAAAGAAACAACAAGTCTATGTTTTCATTTATAATCCTAAGAGAACTAACTGAGAGGGCTATGTATTATGTGCTCTCTTTATTTTCTTTTCTCCATTTTTCTTTCTATCTTCTTCTCACTATCATCACAATCTTTGAGCAGGACCAGACTGGGGTGATCTGAATCAGAACTGCAGATTCTCAGAGCAACAGAGTTTTTGAATGACATCACCAAATAACTGATACGACGAAAGGAAATAAGATAACCATGGAAATGATGTCTTCCACTCCAGGAAGAAGAATATTCATCAAACCGACAACAAATCTGGCATAAGAGTGGACAACAAGAGAAAGCCTTAACAACTAGAGGACATAACTTAGTTATCACGGAGTGGGAATACGTGTGTGCCTTATCCAAGGAACTAGAACTGTGAGTAGGAGCACTAGGGCAAAGTGCCAGTGGAAGAACTACCCTCATATAGAGAGGGTGGGGGCCACCCACTGGACGAACATAGTTAGCTTAAAAATATTAGTTACCCTGAAGTGACTCCTTTAGTGACCTCACCCATTTCAAAAGACTTTTCCACATGTGGCATCACGTTGTACCATTGACAACTCAAGATCATTTATTACGTAATATAAAGACATCACCCTCTAGAACTTTTCCATTTAGTCCAACATATTTTTGGTCATCTTCTTTTTTGGCAAATACTCATAGATCAAGGGACATCGACAGAATATTGGCAAATGACGACAGCATATTAGCAGTCTTTGCAACAATTGCAGAAAAATCTACAGACAATGAAGCGCAATTAGGTAGAACATATATTGTTGGAGAAGCAAGAAAAAATCTTCGACCAGTATTGGACAGAGCAACTGGCTATATAAGATTGGAATATACGGACATCGATTCACGGCTTTGGAAATACTTTACTGCATATTACCCTAATAATTGACCTGATAAACATTGTATCTGACGAATGTCATCTGCCTTCGAACGATTTGCTGAAAAATTCAGACCTGATCATACGGATGACACCCCACACCGAAAACCACCTGCAGACCGAATAAGAGGAACATCGCTCTATTTTCCAATTAGGGAGTAAGATACTGAGAGGTCGTGTTATCAAGAACTAGTAAATTCTGGTTATGTGTCTACATTTCAAGATCATCCGGAACATTTAGAGTCGCTGAAATTGGTGCCACATGATGATGCTATATTGGCTGTAGGTATTACTTCAACACAGGATGATTCATGGACTGAAAGAAGACCGAGTTGGACTTTAAGTATGTGCACTCAATATTTGCTTTGGCCATCAATTAACCTGAACACTGGAGTTTTGTAATTCAAACCACATAATTGTCATACACGATTTAAAGCAGAATCTAGATTAAAACCAGGTCAGTGGATGATATTTACTTATCACACTGAAGGATATGAATTTAATTGAATCTTACTAAATTAAACTTTGTAACTAACATTATGGAGGGCAGAAGTCACCCATGGCATCCTATGAGACTCCAAAAGTTTTTTGGACATTGACACATAGCTTCGTTGTTGATCATTTTGACATGTGTGATCATAATACCAATCATTATGAGAAAGATTACTGAAGAAGAACTTCCAGATACCCATTTCAAGGACAACA